>NC_089221.1:101498611-101533301 GCF_963924675.1 Phocoena phocoena | reverse complement strand
TGAAGGTGGCAATGTTCTACAGTGCTGATCTGTCAAGGGCAGGAAACACCAAGATACTGCTCCTTGCAAAGGGAACAAGAGGCAGATGGGGGAGGTTTGAAAAATCCCTATCCTCTACCCTCTACTAGCCAGCTCCAACAGATGGCTCCCAGAATGCCGTCAGTAAAATGTTTCTTTTCCTCCTCGATGTGAAGTCATGTATCCACATTAGGAATACAACTTTAGACACAAGAAGAGTAAAGGGGGTATATATCTTTAGGGTGCATGAGTGTTTTATTTTTTTACGAAACATTAAATGAATTCTATTTTCCAGAAACAAAGTGGTAAGTGTATGAAACCTAGTCCCACTTTGAGAGGGACGCGCCTCAAGGTCTGGAGGGGAGGAGAAATGGGAGGAAGAACTAGCCCAGCCTGCAGCCTCCTCTTCCTCTGGGCAGCCCCGTGGGGTCCACCCAAGCAAGCTGGTGGCCGGGTGGAGTTCTCCGTTACAGGCTGCAGAGAGGACAGGGCAGGTGCAGGCACGCAGCAAAGTGCAGATAGAGGCCCCTGCAGGACAGAGCCTGGCAGAGCCGCATTGCCTCCTTTCCTACTGCCGTTCGGTACACGCTTCTCAGGCACTGTTACAAACAATGAAAAAAACCAAAACACTTACGTGTGTTTTAAAAGTTCCTCCAAATGTTATTTATTAATTAGAATTTTCCTAAAATGTCCTCCATCATTAAAATTATGAATACAATATATTTGCATAAAACTTCCTATGTTTCTGACCACAAGTCAAGTGTATGATGTCACTAGACGTTTTTACAACAACTCCGGAGGATGGATGAGCAGTGCTTCCGTATTCTCACTTGAAAATAAATGCGAACTGAGGGAGTTTCAAGTGTTATGTGGAAAATTACATACTATGCTGACTGCTCAACCAGGACTGAGGTTCCCTGACTCCAACTTTCTCTCCATAACACCGCAGAACTGCCTTATCAAAATTAAAATTATTCCCTAAACATGCAATTCACATTTTCTCTATTTGGGTCACATGTAGGCAATGGAATTCCAGAAACCAGTAGTAAAACCTGGTTGTACTCATTTCAGATTCATTTTAAGCTAAATCCCAAACTGTACTCTCTGCCGAGATTTTAGTAACCACTGGCTATGCGGTAACATTAGGAAAATGGTTTTTAATAGCAACGTTTCTTAGAAACAGTTGAGTGGAAGAATTTCCCTACTTGGTTCATCTTTAGCGGCATCAGCCTAAATTTAGAGTCATCTTATCACAGAAAATTTGTACTGATTTCAGCTGCCAATTCTTTCAACTGGCTAAAGGTGGCAATTTCTTTCCAATATAAGCAAGACATATAGGAATACAACAGAGCTTGTTCAGAAGTGCTAAAGTAATTGGCAGAATGCTAAAAGACTCTTACAGGGTCCACTCGTTCCACAAACATCTGCTGAATGTTCTCTGTGCACATGGCTGTAGGGGTACAGAGGGGAATGAAATAGACATAATCACCGTCCTTATGGGGCAAGCAGATAGTCAAGCAAGTATACAGATGAATGAGAAATTACAAAATGCAGAGTGCTTTGGTGGAAACAAATAGGGTCCTGGAATAGAGAACAGCTGAGAAGCCTTATCATGGAGATGACACGTAAGCCAAGACCTGAGGGTGAGAAGAAGACAGTTATGAGGATCTGGGGGAAAATACAAGAGAAAAGACGATTCTGTGAAGATATGGGTAGAAGGAAGCCCATTCTCAAACGCCTAACGCAGGAGAGAATCTGGCAGGTTCCATAGTTCTTCTATCTAGAGCAGAGTGAGCTAGGGTGAAGGAGATCAAAGATGAAGTTGGGGGAGGCTGTCAGTGGCCAACTCACTTGAGGGTTTTATGGACCACAGAAAGGAGTTTGGGTTATATTTTAAGTGAAATGAGGTATTCTTAGGGGGGCTTCACAGAGAATGAAACGCTCTGCTTTACATTTAAAAATACATCCTTGTGCCTCCTCTGGGGGAAATACGGGATGGCAAGGATTGATGGTGAAGAAAGAAGTCAAAGTATTAGTTCATGGTTGTTAACACAATGAAACATAAAGGTGGCCCGACCTGGCTGGGGGCTGTTGAGATGGAGATAAGTGGACAGATGGGGATAGCCTTTGAGCACAGACGACTCAGGACCTGCTGATAGATGGAGGTGGAAATGAGGGAGAGGCAGAATCCTGGCTTCGGCCACAGAGTGGATGTTTCAGTAAACTGAGTGCTGATAGCTGAGGGGGGTCTGAGAAGGAACAGGTTGGGGATGGGGATTCAAGAATTCCTCTTCATAATTCCACAAGGCATCCAATGGAGATATCGAGTGGGTCATTAATTAGGAGGCTAGAGTGATGAGGTGAGTAGCAGCAGCAAGTAGGGGGCATCTGAAGCCATGAGAACGAATGAGCTATCAACCCAGAGAGACTTAGAGATTGAGAGGAGAAAGGATCCTACTGAATACTTCCATACCACTTGGATACATAAAGGTCAAGTAGAGAAAGGAGAGGAGTTGCAGAAGAGACTAAGGAGATGTCAGAGTGTTAGAAGAAAAACAAGGAGTGAGGTGGTATCACAAAGCCATGGCAGGAGAATGTTTCCAGAAAGGCACGGCCAATAGCCTCAAATAACACAGCAATGCCAAGCAAGATGAGAACATCAGTGTCAATGGATTTGACCAACTGGAAGTTCTGACCTTCCCAAAAGAGGTGGAAGCCATACTGGAGATATTTAAGGTGAACAGGAGGTGGAGGACTACAGATTGAGCTTCCGTTAACTCTCTAAAGCATGTTGGCTATAAGTGGGGCCTGGGGTGGGAAGAAAAAGGAGCAGAGAATTAGGGTGGAGCCACCAGAGCAGTATTGTCTGCTCGTTTTTTAAGACAGGAAATAATTAGAGAGTGTTTGTATGGTGCAGATAAAAGACGAATCAAATATCCAGAGAATATCAAAGTGTCAAACCAAATGAAGAGAAGCAAAGCAGCTGTCCCAAAGCTCAATTATGATACAAAACCCAAAAAAGTCGGCTTCCTTTTCACCTCTTTACACATTCAATCATCCATCCTACCTCAGATGTGTATGTAGCACCAGCAGTAGGCACTGGAGATACCATAATGAACAAAATTACCCAAAAGAGATTTTATTTAGTCTACTAGAGAAAACTGATATTAAACTACATTACCAATAATTTTTAAAACACAGATATTTAAAGAGGTGGAAAAGTACAGGGAGCTGGGAGATAAGATAGTAAGTTGGGAGAGGGGTTCTAATATAATCTAGGCTTGCACTGTCCAAATAGAAGCCACTAGACACCTGTGGCTATTCGGCACTTAAAATGTGGCTGGTGGTACATGTCAAAGTGCAAATAGTTTTGATTTATTGGGATAAATATAAGGTATTATTAAATTAATCTCATCTACTTATATTTTTTCATATGACTACTAGAAGAAGTTTAAATTATGGAAATGGCCTACACTACATTTCTACTGAACAGCGGGAGTTGAGGAGGTGACCTTGGAGGCGAAAGGAGAGAAGGACGGACATGTCACGTGAAAGAACACAGGACATCTGAGGAACCGAAGGAGGTCCCTTGATGAGACTGGCAGGCAGAAAGCAGGAGGAGAGCGGCATGCGAGGAAGCTTGCTGACCCAGGAGAAGAGTGCTTGAGGACCACGTAAGAGTTTCCCACTAAGACAGTTTCCCACTGTGCATCTTGAGAACCATCTCAGGGAACTATTGCTTGATTTTGAGCACAGAGTGACATGATACCTCATCAGGGACGATGGATTAGCACCAAAGGTGGCCTAAGTCAGCACTTCTCAAACTCGAATATACACAAATGAATCACCTGGAGAGCTTGTCAAGATACAGATTCTGATTCTGGAGTCTGGAGTAAGGCCTCAGGGTCTGCATTTCTAACAGGCTTCCCAGTGATGCTGGTGGTGCTGGTTGCGGTCTCGGAATGCACTGTGAGATGCAAGGGCCTGAGCAATCGATGCCACAGAAGGGTCTGGACTTTTGGAGATAATTCTTTACTCTCTCCGAGGATCCTTCAACTATGAGATTCTAGGATTCTGTGTCTATTACTTGAGTTTTTTAGCGATTTTTTTTTTTAGGGGAACAGTCAGGGCAAAGAAGGTATGTGGACAAAGCGTGCTCATTTTAAATGGGAAGAAACTGCCCACTGGGAGACAAAAGAAAAAGGATACACTTTCAGCAGGAAGTGGGGTGCTCTCAGAGACTCTATGAAGATCCAAAGCCAGTAACAACCCTCCCTCTCTCCAATCCTACTGTTGCCTTGATTGGGAACATGGGGCAGGGAAAACCGCTTCTCCCTAATGACAGGATTGACTTCTGAGAAGGAAGTCACTGCGGGGCCGCACAAGGTGAAAGGCACTTTGCTTCCGTACCGGTTTTTCCTTGTCCCTGTGCTTCATTTCTTCCCCTTCCTGCCTCCACGATGCTTTTCTCTCTACTTCTGAGTTCTCATGCTTCCTTACTGCCGATTCCCTTGAACTCATTTCTACCAAGAGATTTCCCCACCAGTTTTGACAGGGGAGGTACGTTTCTTAGAGTCCAATAAAACCAAAACATGGGAAAGGAGACTGGGTCTCTTCCCCAGACTTTGCTCTCCCTCTAGTACTGCCTCATTCCTGACTTTGTTAACTCTACAACCTTCCAGAAAGTCAGGGAGCTAGGGGACTTAGATCAGCTCAGTGCTTTGTGACCACCTAGAGGGGTGGGATAAGGGAGGGTAGGAGGGAGGGAGACGCAAGAGGGAAGAGATATGGGGACATGTGTATATGTATAACTGATTCACTTTGTTATAAAGCAGAAACTAACACACCATTGTAAAGCAATTATACCCCAATAAAGATGTTAAAAAAAAAAAAAGAAGAAATGTTCAAGGAGAGAAGAGGGGACAAAGATGCACTGTATTTAAGCTCTGCCACTGCCAGCCCTTTACATTATTTTTGACACTACTAGAGTTTTATTTTTAATTTTTCTATCACCCCCTGCTCCTATCTTTCCCCGCATTGACTTCATATCCTTTCTTTCAGAGACATAAGCAAAATGTTAATGGATTAAAAGCAGACAGAGGGGGCAGGTCCGCTTTCCTAAGTTCTGTGGTTCATTCAAAGCGTTGGCCATACACATTCTGCAATGGCAGAAAAAAGCAGTGGATAAAACTGCCCTTATGAAAACGAAAAATAGAACTACCCTATGACCCTGCAATCCCACTACTGGGCATACACCCTGAGAAAACCATAATTCAAAAAGAGTCATGTACCACAATGTTCATTGCAGCTCTATTTACAATAGCCAGGACACGGAAGCAACCTAAGTGTCCATCGACAGATGAATGGATAAAGAAGATGTGGCACATATATACAATGGAATATTACTCAGCCATAAAAAGAAGCGAAATTGAGTTATTTGTAGTGAGGCAGCTGGACCTAGAGTCTGTCATACAGAGTGAAGTAAGTCAGAAAGAGAAAAACAAATACCGTATGCTAACACATATATATGGAATCTAAGAAGAAGAAAAGAAAGTGGTTATGAAGAACCTAGGGGCAGGATAGGAATAAAGACGCAGATATAGAGAATGGACTTGAGGACATGGGGAGGGGGAAGGGTAAGCAGACGAAGTGAGAGAGTGGCATGGACATATATACACTACCAAATGTAAAATAGCTAGCTAGTGGGAAGCAACCGCATAGCACAGGGAGATCAGCGCTGTGCTTTGTGACCACCTAGAGGGGTGGGACAGGGAGGGTGAGAGGGAGACGCAAGAGGGAAGAGATATGGGAACATATGTATATGTATAACTGATTCACTTTGTTATAAAGCAGAAACTAACACACTATTGTAAAGCAATTATACCCCAATAAAGATGTTAAAAAAATAAATTAAAAAAAAATTTGCCCTTACGTTATGATGACAACCATACAAAAAATATGCCTCATGAAAAAAATACTAGAAAGAAATACAGCAATTTTGTTTTGGTAGCATGGTTAATTGTAGTTTTTACTATTTAAAAAAAATGAATTATGTCACCTTTATAATTTTGTTAAAGAAAAAGCAAAAATACTTATTTGACTAACATTCTCATCTACATGCTTTACTGTATGTAAATTTTTACTTCAGTTAAATAGATTTTTGTCATAAATGTTAGATTCTTTGCTGCATCAGGGTGAAGTGTTCATTTTCTTGATTGAGATCTTAGCAAATGTGTTTCCCGAATCTTTGAGTCCATTTTATATTAGGTCACGTGAAATGGATTAATCAGCAGGCTTTTCAGTTTAAACTGCTATACCAACTTTCATGCTTTTAGCATGAAACCTTAATAAAATTGGAAACAGGAGGTTTGTATATTTAGCATCATCAGCTATGTCACAGCAGCGTCAATAGGATAAATTTCATGTCAGTGTATTATTTTCGGTGTTGGCCAAAGTCCTTGAAAATCTTAGAAAACCATACAATTTCAGAGTTTATCACAAAATTTGCAGGCACAGGGCTAAAAGTATAGCAAATCTGCAATGTTTCTAAATATACATCCCAAACAGCTTTTACCAGATACTGAGTTTAAAAAGTATGATTTTCAAAAAAAAAAGTATGATTTTCCTTTACTCACTGTCAGACAAGTGATCTTCTCTACTATTTAGGTATTGAAAACCCTTCAGGATCTCTTCTCAAACACACTCCAGGGCCATTTATAACTGTTACATAACCGAGTTTCCCAACCTCAACACATCTAAGTTCTTAGATGCAAAGCTGCATTAATATTTATATGCTTTCTTTCATAAGAAAATTATACAATGAGCTGAGCAGATACATATTCTGAAAGAATCACAAGACATTTAAAGCACCATGAATTGAAACAAATGTGTATCTGAATGTCCAATTAATTAAAAGAAGCTCGAAGTCAATGAAATTGAATATGTTTGATTTGAATACCATATGTCGATTTAGTATTAGTCCTCATACGTATTTAGTCCTCATACGGAGAAAATATAGAGCAGAGTTATCACTCCCTGCCTCATCCTGTCCTCCTTTCCTACATGAGGAGCAGGAATTAAGCAGAGAAAACATGCCAACATTTCATAAATAACACCCTTTTAGAGGTGCAAATTTTTCACCCGTAACTTCCCTAATGCTAATCCTTGCCCCACTCCACTAGCCGTGCGTGGTTCCTCGGACTACAACTGCTCTTCAGTTGCTCAACTTTATAGGGACTCTGGTCAGCAGAACTGGTTTCAAATGCAGAACTCTGGACAAATTATTTGCCTTCTGTGGGCCTCAGTTTCCTCATCCATAAAATGGGTATAATAATGGTCCTCCCTCAGAGAATTATTTTGAGGACAAATAAGCTGTGCACAGAAGACCTGGCCTAATGCCTGGTATGCTGAGCACGTAAGAAATAACTGGGAGATCTCAGTAGCACCTGTGCAGCTCTAAGCACCAGCAAAGTTTGTTCTCAAGCTTCTAATTCCTAGTTCTTCCCCTCTCTCCTGCCTTCCTATGGTATCTGCACGTCCTTCACACTTGTTTTCAAAACTTCTTTTTCTCACAAAAGTTTAGGCATAGTGTAGTGTAATTGATGGCAAAGAGTTTAAAATATTATCCTTGTCAAGGGAAATACAGATTTTAATAGGAATCCGTGCTTTTGGCTAAAGGAAGGGCACTCCTAGGGCAGACTCGTGGGCGTCGGTGAGCAAGTGGAAGGTGCAGGAAAGCTGTCCCAGGCCTCTGACAAAACACCCTGCCATCATCTGCCTTTCTCAGAGCCCACTGTGGAGCTGACCCAGGGCCCAGGGATGAAGTGGGTGAGCCCTAGGCTCTATGTCTCATAGAGAGGCTCCCAAGGGCCAACAACTGGGCTCATTTGCACTCCTGTTCCTCTCAGAACACTTTAAAAATAACAGGCAGGAAGGGGAGGCACAAGTCTTGTCTTTGTAGCCCAAGAGCGAAGGCAGGAAAGGTGTGTGCTAAGTCCTGAGGTGGATCTGTGTGGTTGACAGGTTCTGATCAGACCATACGGGGAGCAACCTCGGGTGGAGTTCTGGGTGCGCCACTTTTAAGAGGGATGCTGGTAAATGCGACAGCCGCAAGAAAGCAAGAAGCATGAGCGGGATACACTCAAAACTGTGGAGGGAAATTTTAGTTTGGAGAAGACAAAACCAAGGGTGACTGCCATCTCCAAACACTCAGTGGCACCCTTGCCCAGGAGGAACGGTCCTTCTCTAAGGTTCCCTAGGAAAAAGCCAGTTGTAAGGCATGGACATTTGAGGGACACTGATTTTGGCTGAACAAAAATTAACCTTTATGAATAGGCAGCTTTGTGAGACTGTGAGCTCCCTGTCACTCACGTGACAAAGTACAGGCTGATGACCCCATCAGGATAATGAGTCACTCCAAGGTCTGATGGACTTTGGACTACATTATTATTATTATTATTATTGGCCTTTAAAAATTCACTTATAATTAAAACATTTTCATTTAAATGTATAGAATAGTTGAAAGAATGAAAACAGTACAAAGAACACCTGTATACCCTTTACCCACATTCATCCCCTGTCAACACCGTACCCTTCTGCTTTTATTATTTGCACTTTCTCACTTTCTCTCCCTCTTAAACTAGATGATTTTTAGGGTCCCTTATTCTACTGAGAGTTATGATTTTCGGCTTCTTTCCAGGTAATGGGATTTTAGAAAAATTGGGATCCTGCCGTGAGCGCTCTTCACAGAACTTAGAGTAAAATCTGAACTCTGCGTACCATGACCCTCAGGGCCCTGTAGAGTCTGACCCTGACCGGCCCCCTGGCCTCATCCTCATTTTGATTGCCCCATGCAGCCACATTGGTTTTCCTTTTCTTCCTCATCCATGCTAAGCTCATTTCTGACTCAGGGGTGCTGCGCTTGCCTTCACTGTTCCTCACTGGCTTTCCCATGGCTGGGCCCTAAGAATGCTCCCTGATCCCCCAAACCCCCCTCCCTCCCCATCCACCGTAAGTTACTCTATCACATGCCTCATGTCACCTCTTATCACTACCTGGAAAAACCTGGTTTACATCTTCATTTGCCTGCCTTTTGTCTGTCACCCCGCAGAATGTAAGTAAGTGCCGTTGAGAACAGGGCCTCGTCTACACCTTGCTTGTTACCCTGTCTTCAGTGCGTGCATAGGACAGAAAACACAAAAGTTATTTGAGGAATGAATAAATAAAAGAACAACTGGGTCCAAGGACATCTATCTAGTCAAAGACATGTTAGTACAGGATGGGTGTTAACATTCGACAACCTACACAAGACAGAAAGTGCCTAACAAACTTTAGAAAGGTAAAGAGACACATCTTTACCCGGTGGAGTATGTTCTAAGTCACAGGAGGTTTAAGGAAAACTTCCCCCAGAGGGTGCCCCATCCAGAAGAAGATGTGGACCCTTCTCAGAAGCCAATGTGTCTTGTGCCACCACCTGTTCGAAAAGACTACCATAAGGATGGAAACTGTGCAAGCGATCCTGGAGCAAACTCCTCCTAGGTTGTTGAAACAGGAAAGACTAAGGGGATGCGTTGCGGGTGGAGGGTTATTTCCACATCTGCATGCCCATGAAACTAACTGAGATTGCCTCAATTCTTTCAGAAATGGAGGGTGAAAACTTTACTCTGTTGAGATTTCTTTCAAAGCGGCTCACAGATAATTCTACAGCGGTGCTTTGGAGAGATTGATTTTTCATGTGTTCCTTTTTCTAGGATCCCTCTTGCTCTATTAGAAAGTCGTTTACCAACCTCCAAATGGTCCATCAAATTGGAGGTGTACATGTGATTCCATTAAAGAGGGCTGAGTCTTTCCCTCATATATCCATTTCCTGTCAGGTCTAATTATTGGTGATTACCTTGAGCACTGGATATTTGCTCTGGGTGAGTTTAAAGGCTTCTGAACTTGAAATTGGCCTCCTTCCCAACCACAGAAGAAACGTCTAACATCACCTACTGTGGAAGTGACTACAAGTCACAACACCTGGAGAAAATGGAATAAACCAGCCCCAGGAAAATTCTTTTTAAAAGCTTCGGTTAATTCACTTAACTTGGTAAGCAAGAGAAGCTATTTAACAGAGAAAAGAAATGTTCCACTTCATCGGTGAGGGAAAATGCTAGCTTTTAAAGTTTTAAAAGGAAAATATCTTAAAATTAAATTACTATCCCTAAGTCTAGCTATATGACAGTATATGTAATGGATAAGACAACAGACTCCAGAGGCAAACTTCCTGGGGTTTGGATCCCAGCTCTGTAATGTAACTGCTGTGTGACACTGGGCGAGATAATTTACCTCTCTGCTCTGTGCCTCAGTTTGCCCATCTATATAATATAAACATCTTAAGAGTACAATACTTAGCTCACAAGGATTTTAGGATTAATTGAGTTAATACGAGTAGAGGGCTTACAGCAATACCTAGCATGTTAAGCACTACTGAAGTGTTTGCTATTATGTCTTCTTTCTCTCTTGCCCCATCTCCAATTTAAAAAAAAAAAAAAAAAAAAAAAGAAAGAAAATCTTTGTATCTACAAAGTACCTTCGGATACACCACCTAATTTTGATCCTAACAGTAGCCTGGCAACATTGGCAGAACAAGTTTCTTTTTTATCTTATAGATAATGAGTCACAGGCTCAGGGTCGTATAACCGATAGATGTCTGAATGCTGACTCAGATGGAGGTCTTCCGACTCTGAGGCCGGGGGCCCGTCCACTGCGTCTGCTGCCCTTGTCACTGATCACAGAGGTTTAACTTTGAACCTGGTGATGCCTTTTAAGGAGGCACATCCTGATAAGCCTTATGGCCAAAGCCTCTGTTAACCCCATAGATACTTGAGTGCATTTGAAATAAGAAAAATTTTGTTTAAATGGAGGTAAATGAAAACTTTTATTTGAACTTCAAACTATCTTCTGTGATGTTTCTGACCCAAACATTGAAGCATTACTTTCACTCATACAAAAAAAAAAAAAACCAAAAAAACAGAGATAAACAAACCTAGATTAATTATTTTCCCCATCTCATCTAAACAAAATGTTGAAAGAAAACAAACGTCCCAAGAGAAAAGTAAATTAGCTTTGCACAGTCCTTTCAGTTCGAAAGGCCTAGAGTTCTAGCAGCTGCATAGGTAAGGACGATCTATTTATTTTCAAACACAATACCCATAATTCTAGGGTTATCTTAAGTCTTCCATCAACCGTGGTTCTCAGGATTCTAGTTACTATCAGAGGTCCAGCTTTGGCAAGGTTAATGGTGATGCCTTAGAGTAATTACTTGGAAAAATAATAAACATCATTTCACAGTTTAATGCTATGGTATCATTCCCATCAATATCCTTTTTTATTTTCATTTTTGCCCATCACAGAGAGAAAAGCAGAGAGGCTTAATTTGATTTACAGAGGGAAAAACAACCCTGAATGTACTTTTTTTGTCAAGGGTCGGGGGTGTGCAGGGAGAAAAGGTCAGCCAGCTGGTTTTCATCTATACGCCATAATTCTCTGTTTAGTTTACACTATTAAACTCCAAAGCTTTGCTTTAATCTTAACTGTTACAGTATGCCTTACTGCAGATTCTATCATGTCGCATCCCTGATAGGGTTTCAGACTTTGGCAAAGCACCATCCCCCAAGCTGGTCCTTGCCATATGGGTAGTAAATGCATCCAACATTTTTTCATTGGCGCCTGCATCATTATGTTTTGTCACCAATGGTTTCTCGGGTTTGCAGTAAATTGCTGCGTATACTGTGGTTTGGAGCTGCCGCAATGATCGCCTACATTTATTTGTAAACAGCTGAGTCCTCATTAGGGCCTCCCTGTCCAGTTAGTCTTCGGAGGATGACCTAACATCTGTTTGTTGAGGGTCGGGGGTAAGTGGAGAAGCCATAAAAGAAAAAGAAAACAGAAAGCAGGAGCAACCAATGTGAGGGGGAAGGGATGCCAGGAGGAGTCCCCCCAACACTCTAAAAGGCAGGATAAGGAGAAGAGGCGGGGAGCAAAACTTACCTGATCTGTCTTCGTTTTGCGAATCACATCTTCGGCACAGTTCCGGGATGGTCTTGAGTGACGTGACTGAATACTGAATGGGAAGCCAGAGGAGGAAAAAGTGTAAAGTAGCAATTCAAAATAAGAGCATTACATTCACTCAACTGGCCAGAAAATCAAAACACAAGAAGGGATACTTGAGTACAACACATATCTCTAGAAAGTCTATCTAATTTTACCCTAAATGGGCTGCTTGGTGATCTGGCAGCATCCCAGACTCTACCTATAAGCATGTAAGGAGATGCAGATTAAAAAGAGGGCTGGACAGTCCTTTAACAAATAAGGTGGGGTGTATCCAGCAGACATTCTATCTCTTCTGCTACTTGTACAAGATGGAAGGATTTTCTGTCCTTGACATTTTCCAGAAGATGGCCATAATATTTGCATTCTGAATCCTAAGAGTGAATCTATGTGTGGAAAAAAAAAAGCCAAGAGGAGCCCCCAGCTTCCTGCAGCATCCAGGGCAGCCACGAGCTATATCTCCTGGACTACAGAAATGTCCCTAATGGTGCTACTTGCCACAAATTTTACTGTAATCTCCATGGGAAATACCAGGATAATGCTATGAAAAGTGAGAAGAGCATGGTTCTGTGTTTGAAAGCTCATCTGTTTCATGGATAGATTAGTCTGAATTGAAAGAAACCACCTTGCAGGCTCAGTCCCAGCACCAACTCAGGGGCCGGCTATCAGGATAACAAATTATGACATAAAGGGGCATAAAATCAGCAGAGCGACAACAAATTTAAAATCAATAACTATGATGTACGGGGACGAAGTTTGATCCCAATCAAGCTTTCTTTGGAGAAGCGTGTTTTAAAACAAAATAAATAGGATGAACTCTGTCTTTAATCAAAGGCCAAGTCAGGTCCTGTCTTCGATCATACTTTAATTCATAAAATACAGCTTTCTAAAAATAGTTTGCTCTGTACCTTTATGAAACAATGCTCTTATGTAAATGAGCATGGATTCCAAATGACTTCACTGTTACAAAAGTGGAAAGGGGATTGAGAAAAAACATTTAATCTAAAAGAAAAATGATCATGGGAAACTCATTAGGATTATTCTAGCATTACAAGTGAGGAATGTGTAATTAGGACACATTTGTCAATACGAAGGTGCTTTAGTTAGCTTGATGTTGACAGATGAAGCGAAGTGTCTACATTGAGACCATCCCACATGCCCCACCCCCGTGCTTTCCACCCAGCATCAGGACAGCAAGACAGAGGGAGGCGCAGTTGGACCTACTGTCAGTTCACCAATTGCACATCACAAACAAATTAAATTTCCAGTACTTCCAAGTGAAAAATGAAATCTCAGATGACTAATTAGAGAAATTACTCTTGCCTGTCTGATGCAATAACATCCTGTTTATGTCAGCCATTCCTCAGAGACTACAGGTGCTTTAGCAAAACGCATTCACATACTCGAGGGCGGGAGAACTGCCTCTTAAGCCAAAAATGAACTCCAAGGATTTTATTCCCCTTTTATATTATGCTCTTTGGGAGTGGGGGGCGGGTAACACAGGTATAGAAGGCATTTTTCTTGTTCCTAATAAGTTACCTTATGTTTCTGGCCAAGTACAAACTCTCTAAGGAAATCTGGTAGCTTCTTGAGACCAGCTGGTACAGGTTAAATAATTACACAGTTTGTAATTCAATTAAAATTGGGCCTTTTGTTTTGGTTGCCATGTGCCCCATGAAAGCACCCTTTGGCAAAGTCTTACCCTCGTTCCTTTTTTTTTTTTTTCCTTTTCTTCCAAGGCAAAATTTTAGAAAGAGGAAATTTCAGATTGATTGTGCTTAAATATAGTTAATGATAAGTTCAATAAGTTGCTCAGTGGGCTTAATGATATGTATTTGACTAAACCGGGTATGCTGCTATCTGCATTTCCAGCCACATGCATCCTGTCACCTCCCACCCCAAAGTCAGACATGTCACAATCTACAATTTATTAGCTTCACCTTCAGCTCCTCCAATGTGACCTCAAAGGTCCACAGTACGCAATCAGTTTTAATTTGATGAGGTTTAAATTTGAACAACCCAGGCTGCCTGGTTGGTGTAGGGACTGAGCTCCAGGCAGAGACTAGCCTGGCTGAGCCCCATCCGCTGCCTCAACCTGCATCACACCTGGCAGCTCTGCCTCTTGATCCATGGTCACACAGAAAGCCACCTTTGTGCGGGCATTCATGTTAGTAATTTGGGAATAATGCCATTGAAGAAAAAGTCAGGTGCTGCTCCTGGTCAGGGAAATAAAAAGTATAATAATCTAAGAAAAAGATGATGTGTAGGCCAGAAAATCAGTTTTGGATAACTGTAAGGGTATATGGAATGTCAAATTCAGCAATGACTCCAGTCTACACTGTGAACAAATCTACCATTCTTTACAAGGACACACATGAAAAAAAAATCAATTTGTAGGTTTCTTTCAGCAAGTACACTGCTCTTTGCATAGAAGATAAAGCTTAAGAGAGTGCTGTATAGATGGTTAAGTTGTGACATGAAGCGATACAGTGGAAACACACAATTCACAAAACGAACACGCAAAAAAATTTTCATATCTGCAAATCTGGGAATAACCAAATGACCCAGGAAGTCTCTTTCACAAGTGCATTGTGATACCATCTGGGAGCTGAAAGGGAAGACTTCCCAGGCCTTCATCCCAGTTCACAGGACAGATGGCCTTTTATAAGGAGCTGTTAGGTCGCCAGCCCACTGCATTCTCAGGACAATGGCCAGCTCCCTGGGTAGCAACTACTGTTATTTTAGCCTTAACAGAACCAAAGACCCATGTACCTTCCCTGTCTCTTGATCCCAACCCAAGCCTTTATATTCTGTTCCCTTGATTCCTGTTATCTTTGGGTGATAAGAGAGGAGAGGGGCTTGCAGATGGCTGAGAAGTATTATATTTCCTCCCTCTATGTTGCTCTCTAATTTATTCTTTTTCCAAACATCTTTCAGTGGAAACACCCTTTTTGATCCAAACTTCTTTTCCACTCCTCCATCATGCCTCAAGAAAAGCCCCTGCCAAAGGTTGAACAGTTGTCTCCGCTTCTTCAATGTCCCTGTGCATTCAAAGTTCAGTTCCCCTTCAGTTCCTTTACTCCGGGGGCCTCCTTGACTGCAATGCCTTCCTCCGGCCAGGCAAATGCCACTGCTCTGCAAGGCCAGCTTGAGTTCTGCATTTTCTGTGAAACCCTGGCTGACTGCTTCAGCCCTTACTCACCTCTTTTTAAAATTAATTAATTAAATTTTTAATTGAAGTATAGTTGATTTACAATGTGTTAATTACTGCTTACAGCAAAGTGACTCAGTTATATACACACACACACACATTCTTTTTCATATTCCTTTTTTTTTTAAGAGAAAAGAAATTTATTCCCTCACAATTCTGGAGGCTAGAACTCCAAAGTCAAAGTGTCTATAGGGCCATTCTCCCTCTGAGGGTACTAGGGGAGAAGGTTTCCTTGCCTCTTTTAGCTTTGGGTGGTTGTCAGCAATCCTTGGTTTTCCTTGACTTGTAGACACACCAGTCCAATCTCTGCCTCTATCATCACATGGCGTTCTCCCTGGGTATCTGTGTCTAGATTTTCCTCTTTTTTTTTTTTTAATTGGAGTATAGTTGCTTACAATATTGTGTTAGTTTTTGCTGTGTAGCAAAGTGAATCGCCACACACATACATATATCCCCTCTTCCTCGGATTTCCTTCCCATTTAGGTCACCACAGAGCATTGAGAAGAGTTCCCTGTGCTATCATATTCTTTTCCATGATGGTTTATCACAGGATATTAAATACAGTTCCCTGTGCTGTACAGTAGGACCTTGTTGTTTATCCATTCTCTATACACCAGTTTGCATCTGCTAACCCCAAACTCCCACTCCCTCCCTCTCCCACCTCCCATCCCCTTGGCAACCACCAGTCTGTTCCCTAGGTCCATGATTCTGTTTCTGTTTCATAGATAGGTTCATTTGTGTCACATTTTAGATGGATGCAACTAGAGATTATCATGCTAAGTGAAGTAAGTCAGAAAGAGAAAGACTCTTTTCTGCCCTTGATAAAAAAGCACCTCGCCTTGTGAAAGACAAGGCAAGGTGTTGTTCCCTTGGGCTGGGCTGTTGTTCCCTTGGGCTCTGCTGGCTTCCACAAGTGCCTAACGGAAAGGATGATATCCTTGACTTATACATATGCATGGCACACAATGACTTATTAACTACTCGCCTGAAATACTAAGCTGTACACACATTTGATTAATCCCTGGGCATAATATTATAGACGGTCAAAGGAGTTCTTTCATATACAGGTCGTAAGTGGCAATTTCTTCCACGCTTCCATACTTGCTCTAAAATTAATTAGCTTTCTAAAATGCACATTTGACTAGGGTGCTTCTCTATTTCAGATCTTTCAGTGGCTCTGCACTGCCTGTAGGAGAAAGGCCACATGCCTTAGCATGGCACGTGCAGCCCTCCACGAGCTCAGACATCTCTCCCCATGGTCGTCTTCTTTTTTTTTTTGAATCTGCTGTTCTTCATCTATTTAAAAATCTTTATCCAAGTATAATTGATAAACTTTAAAGAAACTTCACATATTTGAAGTGTACAGTTTAATGTGTCAGCATATGTATACACCTATAAAATTATCACAATCAATATAATGAACCTATCTATCAATTCCAACAATTTCCTTGTGCTTCCTTGTAATTCCTCTTCTCTACTTCTCCATGACATTTTTCCATCCTCAGGGTACTTTAGTAACAGTAAATTTCTTGTGGCTCCCCACTATATCTTCTCTGAGCCTCCCGGATGGAACTTGTCTCAGCTTCCAAAGTGTGGTGTCCAGACCAGTGGCGTTAACACCATCTAAGAACTTCGTTAGGAATTCACATTCTTGGGCCTCATCCCAGAAACTTTAAGGGCAGGGCCCAGGAATCTGTGTTTTCACAAACCGTTCAGGTGATTCTGATGCATAGCTAAGTTCAAGAACCACTGCTCTTTATTTCCTTATCTTGGGCATATGTCCATTAAAGAATCCATCATGTGACATTTCATCTATATGTTTACATAATTTCTTTCTCTGCTTCCTGAGGGTGTGGCAACATTTTATTTACCAAAGAAACTAGGTACTTGTTGAACTGAATGAATTCTCCTATTTAGCCCACAATTTGGGTGGCAATATTAATACTAATAATGGTAGTACTTAATATTTATAAAGCACTAATCTTAAAAAATTCCATAACTACCAGTCTAGCAATGTAATCATGCTATATTTAAAAGAATAAACACTTCTCATATATTAACAGCATGAATGCTGGCTGATGCCTTAGCTTTGTGTATAAAGACAATGGATTTGGAGCCAGAAGCTCTGGATTCGAGTCCTACTTCTGACATTTATTAACTCTGTAGTTCTGGACAAATAAATCATTTCCTATCTTTGGGGCTCAGTTTCTTTATCTAGAAAACACAGATAATCATAAGAGATAATGTAAGTGAAGTCAATTTGCAAGCTGTAAAACGATGTTAAATGTTCTGGTCTCTTCTCTCGACTCATTTTTCATGGTGCTCCTCATCTTCGTGCCTCTCATGATTTGCAGCTCAGTACATCAAGATGTGAGAACTGATGAGGTAGGAAGAGGTGAGCCAGGTTCGGACTGGAAAGGAAAAAAGGAAGGACAGCCAGCCTGTCTCAGAACCTTATTTGGCTTCTTTGGTCTTTCCTCATCCAAGAGAACCCACGGCCAAGAGCAGACATTGAAACTTAGCTTCACAAACTACACAGAGCTGCTATGACGTAAGACAGTCCGACACGTCCCAGCTTACATCAACGTTGTCACTCTGCCATGCAAAACAGTTTGAACATGCGTGGGATTCATAATAACAGACTGTGATTTCTACATTGGGCTTTGGGGATCTCTGACCACCCTACATACTATTCGAGACTGAAAAGCTTTGGCCCTTGCTCCTGAGAAGTGCAGCCAGTTGGGTGAACAAGCAGGCGTTACTCAAACGGTCGTGAGCCACAGAAAATGAAAGAACTAGAATCCCGACACCTTTTCAAGCTAGAGACTTTTAAACAACTTAGGTCGCATTAAGTTTCCAAAAGAAACAATTAGGCCAGTCATCCGAACAACTATACTAAAATTCATTGTTTCTCACGTAGCTTTCCAAAATTCAAGCAGGCCTCTCCACAGTCACACAATAAAATGACAGAAATGTGTCCCCGCAAAGCTGGCAGTGAAAGCAAAGACACGCAGCTCAAGTGAGTTTCTCAGAAGCACAATACTTTCCTAAAATTGTGACCTCCTCTCCAATGGCCTGACCTCCCAATTCAGGAAAGGGGGGTCCTGACTTCATGCCCTCCCTAACAGATCAGGCTCTGTTTTCCCTTCTCTGAGGATGTGGTACTCACAGGGCACGCCTTCATCACGCTAGCTCGCAGCTTGTGCTCAGATCCCCTCCTCTCCCATCTCAGACTCAGGCTCTGCCCTTTTCTTCTCTTCAGCTACTCTCTCAACTTCAGCTCTCTCCTCTGATCCCACAAAATTAAAGAAGCACCCCTGCCACCTCAAGACATGCTGCCTCCTCAGTTGGCCGTGGGTGGAGTTTCCTGCTCCTGGGTTCACAGCCATCTGTTTTGAAAGAACTGCCTTGGTTCTTTTTTTGTGGCCTCTCCCGTTGCAGAGCACAGGCTCCGGACGCACAGGCTCAGCGGCCATGGCTCACGGGCCCAGCCGCTCCGCGGCATGTGGAATCTTCCCGGACCGGGGCATGAACCCACGTCCCCTGCATCGGCAGGCGGACTCTCAACCACTGCGCCACCAGGGAAGCCCCTGCCTTGGTTCTTGTCTCCACTTCCTCACCTCTGCATTCACTCCTCCAGCCACGACGACCCGCCATCTGTGCTATCACCCACAGGCACTGCTCTTCTTATGGCTACCAAAGAGTTTTAACTGGAAAATCCAGTGGCACTTTTCAAACCCTTCTCTTTCTAATGACCTATCTCCCACTCTGGACTACTTCCTTTTTTAAATTCTTTAAATCATCCCTCCCCCTCTTTTTAATCTCCCTTAGTTTTCTTCCTGTATCTTTGAAAACTTCTTTCCAGTCTCTTTTGTAGAAGCCTCTTTTTCCTCTCATCTCATAGGACATACATCTGCACAGTTCCTTCCTTGGAACATTCTTCCCTTTCCACATTCCATGTTTCACAGGTGACCTTACGGACTCCCACAGTTTCAACTGCCACCTTTACATAGTACAGATACTGGTGATCTACATGTTCATATAAGTATCCCAGTCTGATTTAAATATATTTCTTTCCACCATTCAGGCTCTATTAAAGAAAATTATTGTGAATAATACTCTTTTCAAATGCATTTGATTTTTGCTCTTGTTCCTTGTTTTTATCCTATGTTCCAAGAGGTACTTAAAAAATTAATTAATAATCATCAAATCCTCTTATGCTAAAACACTGCTTGTGGTTGGTGTTTGGGAAAATTCAGTAATTCGTTCTGACCATATTAAGAGTATGCCAGGAATGACTCTACTGTAATGCTACATATATTGTAATATGTGTAGTCAGCCAAAAGATTAAGATCCACATTGGTGAAGGTGATGAGAGCATAGTACTGAATGATCCTCACCTGCTGTGAGAAGTGGTCATGGATGGGAAAAGACGGGGGTGAATGAGGGTGGCCACAGGTGACCAAGGGACTGGGCAGAAGTCATTTTCAACACCGTGGTTACATACATGGATTCCAGAGCTAGACTACACGTTATAGCCTGGCTTCACCATTTTCTAGCTAATTAAACTTAGTTACTCCATCTCTGTCTATCATCAGTTTCTTCATCTGTAAACAGGTACTCATGGTATCTACATCAGAATGTGGCTGTGAAGATTTTCAGCTAATAATGGAAAACATCAGGAATAGTGTCTGATGCATAGTATGTGTTCAATAAATGTTAGTTACTATTATCATTTAATTAAAAAGTATCAAAAATAAGCATTTAGAAATGAAGCCAAAATAATGGTAACTATTGAGGCAAAAATTACAAAAGACTTAGAAAAGAAAGTTATCTCACGGTAAGGCAGATAGACGGCTGGCTTTACATCTTGTTTGACCTCCATGATTGCCTGGTTTTAAATGTGGGCCAATAATTAATCACTACCAACATATAAAGACTGACTGTCAAGAATGGAGTTTGATATTGTGATTAAATGTAACCTACTATTAAGTTAATCTGGCATTTCATAATATGCTCAATCGTTATCATAGGGTATTGTAAACTCTGTGAGAGCACAGAACAAGTCTGTGTCATTCACGCCAAGCCTAGAACCATGCCTGGTGCACTGTAAATGTTGAATACATGCCTGTTGAGTAGACTGACATAAAATCTAGTTGTTCATAAATGGTAAATAGTTTGTATAAATAACCTGCATAGTCAATCTAATAAATGCCATGACTATTGGGCAAGATGAGGACGTTCAGGGCCATCTGCAAAGTGAGAGAACAGCAAATTAAAAAATCTGGCAGCTCCTCATTCTTCTTGGAAATCACTCTATCCATAAGGTTGCTCTCTACCACCTCAGGTAGAGATATCAGTCAGGTCCAAGATTCGGAGTCTGAGGACCTGGGTTCTAGACCTGGACTCTAAGAGTAGTTATGGGACATGAATTTACAACTCATTTTGCCTGGATTAGATTATTCCTAATTCCTTTCCTGGCAGCTATTAAGAAAATGGTAACACATATATAATATTAGAACAAGTGTGAGGTTTTGGATAGTGGGGAGGCTGGAGAGGGGACCAATGAGAGGTAACTGAGACTTGAATACAAGATATTGCAAAAAGAATACTGAAAAATGTTGGGTCATTTTGAAAAGCTGATGAAACTAGATCCTACTGAGAAGCACTAAGAAAAGTTTAAATATAAGTAAGTTTAAAGTAAGCACGATGATGGCTTGGAAGGGCAGGGCTGATTGACGGGGACGAAGCGAAGAAGGGATGGAGGCAGTCAGAGGCCACCTAAACGTCTTGGTCACATTCTAGGAAGCAAAGAGGAAAGGATAATAGGATCTTAGACCTATCCCTTGCTAGAGAGGAGGGGCAAGCCAGGTTCTCTGCATCTTGAATATCCTTCTAGTCTTTTTCACACCTAAAACTGGAACAAAAGCTGTATTCTTTACCCTCCCTAACTCAGCGTCTAAGTCCACTGTGATAAGCCTTACACACCCTTTCTCAAGGTCTCCCACTGCTGTGAAGCAGCTCTTGGTCAGAATGTAATGAAATCTGGGAAGCGTTAGTGGAATGACTTGAGCAAAAGGTAGTGCACACAAAACAGAGGGGGTCAGGTATTTTAGTGCAAGAGATGCCCAGTCTGTGGGATGGGAAAATGTAACTCACTGAGAGTGAGATTTATTTGCTGTAAGAAGTTATTTTTCTACCAGTGATTTAAGCACCTTAGGAAAATGAATCCACATAAGTCTGTGCTACTACTCTGGGTTGCAAGGGCTTGGGTCAAAGGGGATAATAAAGTAGAAGGACACTTATTTATCTTGATCTCATTTGATTTGCACAAAACATAGGCTATGCAATTTCCAAAACTGTCAACTTTCACCAAAGCCGCAGTCATGGTGACACAGAAAGGCAACAAAATTTCCTGTGCTGAGGAATACAGCATTGCACTTAATTCTATTTATGTGTGTGTGCACATATGTGTGTGTGTCTATTTACCTGTACATGTTTATATGTACATGTAGGCATTTGTATACAGACGCACATATATATATACATGTATTTGTGTCTGTATTTAAATATGGGTGTGTATGTTTACATATGTACATATACATAAATTTTCATACTTTCTCCACAAAATACAGGATGCTAGGTAGAGATGGATTATTATTGTTTTACAGATGGAAAAGTTGAGGAACAATAAAATTAAGAGACTTGCTTAAGTTCTCTTAGCTTGTTTTCATTTTATTTATTTACACTATATACCAACTCCCTTACTTCCAAAAAGCACTTTGCAATTGCTTCAATGACAGTTGGGGATAGTGATGGGTGAGATGACTGGTCCAGAGATGATTCTACTCAACCAAGTTGCTCAGAAGAGAAAGAGTAACACAGTCAAACAGTTCTGTATCGAAATCCTGGCCCGGCCACTTACCTACCTATAACCTTGTGAAAGTCAGACTCTCTCTCTAAGCCTCATTTTTTCATCGGCCAAACAGGGGATAAAAATAGGGCTTGCCTCGCAGACTTGATGTGAGGCTTAAACAGGACCAGTGTTTAAAGAGTTCAGTCGGTGCATGGCATGGCCAACATTTGATGGCTCACGAGTGGAGCGCTCGCTGCAGTGGGTCTGTGGTTTGGCCTCTGCTTTATTCAGTCCTGTGTATAATCCTATTTTTGAGGACAGCAAATTGGCCTCTCTTCATAAAATAAATACATCACGGGGGACACTTCCCTGGTGGCACAGTGGTTAAGGATCTGCCTGCCAATGCAGGGGACACGGGTTCGAGCCTTGGTCCGGGAAGATACCACATGCCGCAGAGCAATTAAGCCCATGCGCCACAACTACTGAGCCTGTGCTCTAGACCCCGTGAGCCACAACTACTGAAGCCCACGTGCCTAGAGCCCACGCTCCACAACGAAGAGTAGCCCCTGCTTGCTGCAAGAAAACTTGCAGGCTTTCTCTAGTTAGTGCAGCAATGAAGACCCAACGCAGCCAAAAATAAATATAAATAAATAAACAAATTAGAAAAAAATACATCATGTCTACCAAGAACCCTATGTTAAAATAATATTCCAGAGCATTTCTCTTTTTTAAGACAGAAAGAGATGGCTTCCATAGGAATAAAGAAGGAAATCTGTAAACACATTTGCAGAGACAGAAAAGCCCAACTTTGAACTCGTATGTTTATGTGTGTTGTCATCTCTCCTTCACTGATCCTCAGTTATTGCACAATGTTCTACCCTTTTAGATGGCAGGGTTACAAGAATGTATAGTTTAAACTCTGCATTTTGCAAAAGATGAGCATTATTTTTGAGTCTGGGAAACTTCAAAATAATTTGATTGCCTTCTGTGTTTTGTTTCATTAGGTAAAGGCAAAAAAACAGTTCTAGCTGTTTTCTGTACCAATATACAGCTTGTGTTTAAATTAAAACAAGAGCCAGGCTCACGACCAGAGGGGAGAATCATGAAACGGAAACCCTGTAATATGTAAAAAGGCTATCGCTGGAGAGTAAGAAGAGGAGTTTTAAACTCGGGCATCTTTTTTGTAAACATCTTGTTCAAATGTATTGTGCATTTTCCTTCCCCCTTCCTGCCACTAAACCAGGAAAGAAGCTTAAGGGCTGTCAGAAAAGGAGGTTTACAGAATCCTAACAATACAGGCATGTTTCTGGGAGACTACATTTCTTGTTATGCCAGTGAATTAGCAAAACTGAACACATAATGGCGTGGGTTTTTTTTTTCCCCCGTGTTAGCATCTGAATTGTCTCCGTTTAGCCCCTAAAGCAGTGGTAAATTTATTGTTCCTAGGTTACCTAAACAGACAGAGACCAATCACTTCAATATTTCAGAGGTTATCCCTACTGCTTTTCCCATGAAGACATTATGTAGAGCAATGATTCTGGCACATTTAAGGTGTTGAACCTGGATGAAGCGGAACTATTATAAAATAATCTACCATGTCACAGAGGTTGCCAGGTAAAGTAGAGTTTCTTTAGTTTTAAGTGGATTAAAATAGACCAGGATTGCCTATCCTCAGTACTGCCCACATTTTAGGCCAGATAATTCTTCGTTGTAGGGGATTTTCTTGGGCATTGCAGGATGTTTAGATGCATCTCTGCTCCCTACCCACCAGATGCCAGGAATACCTCCCCAGGTATGACAATCAAAAATGTCTCCAGGTATTGCCAAATGTTCCCCAGCGATGGGTAAAGCCGACCCAAGTACTGGGGCTAAAAGTTGATATTCCAAAGACAGCGCTTCTAAGTAGGTGGGTGAGCCCGGACAAGTTATGTAACATCTCCACACCTCAGTTTCCTCATCTGTAAAAGGAAGATAATAATACTCCCTACTTCACAGGATTAAATAAGATAATGCCTATCCCCTGGGAAGAGCTCAATGTTAACCATTATTATTATTTTAACAATTCTATGCAATTTCATTTTTTTTCCTTTCTGATTTCAGTTTCAATGCAGGTTAAAGATACAAACAATGGGAATCTATTTAAAGGGGGGACGTTTGAGTGCAGTTACACAATTACAGATGGAGATCTTTACTTATGTTTGAGTGGTCAGGTTATAGAAGCTCAAGTATTGCATAATTTTGAATCCCAATTTGCTAAACAGCTTCAGTTATTGCTTAACATATTTTATTATCTTGCAAGTGGAGACTCCTAATTCATCTAAATTAAGGGCTGCTGCCAGATGACTCTTCTGTAAATATAACTGCTCTATTGTGTGTTCTCAAAGTCTTGACATGATGCCTGGTCTTTTCCCTGGAGTTCTTCCTTCACCATTGGTCATATAAATATTATTGTAGTATTCATTGAAATAATAACAAAAGCTACCATTTTTAAGAGCAACTTACTGTGTGCCAAGATAAGTGCTTTCCATATATTATTATTTCACTCCATCCTCAAAACAATCTTAAAAATGAGGTGGGTATCTCAGAGAGACGAAGTTACTGTGTTCCAGCCAGCAAAGGTCAGAACGAGGTTGGAGCCCGGACTGGTGCCTTCACAGCCTATGCTCTTAAAATGCAACTTCATTATCAAGGCTCACAGAGCTACCCTGAATTGATAATCATAACATATGCCCCTTTCTGAAACACATTCCACCCTACCCCCACCTCTCACATCATCATTCACTTTTCTTGCTTTTCCCCAGCCAGCTCAAAATACCTGGAGGGGAGTGGTTATAAAAGAACCATGCTCTGATCCACATTTAAGTCAAGCACAGTGATTTAAAAAGGGAGGGGGAGAGGGAGAGGGAGAGGGAGAGGGAGAGGGAGAGAGAGAGAGAGAGAGAGAGAGAGAGATACCACTCATTTCACATTAGCCTTAATGAGGACTAATAAAAGTTGTCTGGAAGCTGAAGGAGGGAAAGGCTGAATTCACAAATAGGGAAAGGTAGGAAGATTCATCCATTAAATAGGTGATTCTTCAAATGCATCCCAGGAATCCAATTCTTGCATAGAGTATGCATATTTTACTTCAAGGTAGGGAGTAAATTAGAAGAATAACACTGCTGCCAGAGGCGCCTTAAAGCTTATATTTTTGAGACAATTGCCAGTGGTGACCAAAAACTGAGAAATCAATGGAAAGGTCGGTCAGAAAGTGTACCCTTGGAGGTCCTGGGAAGAAAAGTTACATAGCTAGTCCAGAAACAGCAATCTTCTCATCACATAGTCTTGTGAGTCAGCGCAACTGGGCTAGGGTTTGAGCGGCCAGTAGGTTTGCTGGTTGGCCTTTGGCAGAAGAGATCACGTGGCCCAGGGTAAGTCACAAGCAGCTCTGAGCAAAGGGCAGGCAGACCATCCACTCACAGCTGCCAGGAGTTAGGCTGGAGGCAGCAGGAAGTCTGTGAGTGTTGTGGGAACTAAGAAGCTCATCAGCCCACAGCATTACAGTATTAAGCAGGGCCTCAGTGGTCAGCCTGTCCTGTCCTTTATCAACACATGACTCTTCCTCAGTATTCCCACCCACAGGTGTCCAACCTGTGTTTTGAAAGCTCCAGTGACTGGAAGCTCTTATTGTTCATAAATTAATAACTTGGCCATCCTTCAGTCTGTGTCCTTGTGAACGCTACAGCATGCTGGCTGTGGCACAGCCAGTCATATAAAAGAGATTAACATCGATAGGGTTAATTATGTACATAAGTAAATTTATGAAGGTGCCTACCATATGCAGGCACTTTATAAATTTACTCAATGAATAATTTTGACGACAATGAAACAGATTAGGAAGGGGAGGCCCAGTGAGGTTAAATGTCTTTCTCACCCAAGCTCACACAAAATTAAGTGGGAGTCACTCCTGGTCCAGGAGGCCCCCAAGCCACACTTTGTCTGCCACGGCAGGATTTTTGCTGTCAATTTCTAAACGTGGTTGGAAGAGTTTAGGATATACAGACTACAACAGAGAAAGGAGCCCAATATAGATGAAGGCGGAATCTCCTGAAAGCATTGCTTGCAAGTAGCAATACTTACAGAGATGTCATCACTGAAGTCAATTTCATCCAAATCAAGGTATTCAGGGGCTTCCATCATTCTTCTTTGCACATTTTGAGTAAGGTCAAATCCTTATAAAGTCCTGGACCCGACAGAAGCACAAAAGAAAAGCAAAACGGTTAGCTGTTTTATAACCAAAAAGCACATTTATATTTAGACAAAGTGAGAAAAGTCACTGGGTGCAAGGGCTGCCTTTGAGCACACTTCCTCCCTTTGAATGTCCCCAGCTTGGTTCTCCAGAAGCAGTAAGCACAGCTCCTCCAGGCTCCCCAGGAGGCTCCCTAGGGAGCAGCCATGGTCCTTCGCCATATTGCATTTGTGCCTGTTTGTCTTTGCCAGAGCAGTAACTCAGGTCAGATTCTCCCCTTGTGATCAATATTAAGATTGACTCAGCCCACATCCACCACTACACCTTGGGTGAATGCAGGGGCTTCGAGGATGGGGAGCAAACCTTGAAATCTTAGGACAACCATATTCAAATGTTTATGTGGGCATATCTTTGGATCCTGGGCATGGAGTAATGAATACTGGATCTCCACGGTAATAACACAAGGACAAGGCAGATACTAACTTACCAACAATAATGAATATTTCAGAATTTGTAGTACAACCTCCAGTTCACCCCCTCAGAAAAAGGATCTAAGCAGAGATTTAAACCACAGAGTTATTGCATCGCCCCCTGCTTCTAACAGCTTTGCCTGCCAATGCCAGAGTGACCCGACACAGGCGCCAGAATGTCCTCAGTCAGCACTTGCCTTGGGGCTGCCTGTGGCAGTTCTTTAAATCTGTCAAGGAAGATATATCACCTCCCAGTTCATTTTCCCACCACTTATCCTCATCACCATTGGCAGTGGCAGTGGTACCTACAGATGTCAGGAACAGAAATATAGATCTCCTGGCAGTGCCTTGGGGTGCAGTTATCTTCCGCAGAGCAAACTCTCAGATATCGAAAAAGATTCCATTTCCCGTAACTTGTCTTTCTTATTATAAAAACTGTCTTATGTACTCAGACTTGAGTATCCGAAATAATTTACTTTTTTCTCTTTCGGATCTCTAATGAAGGGGTACCTTGCCAAAGGGGAAGGCGTACCTTGCCAAAGAGTAAGGAGTACATTATTGGAAAGGGAAAATAAATCTAGGCTGATGAAAATGAGCTTATGATATAAGATCAAGAATGTAAAAATACCTAGTTTTTAAAAGGAAACTAACTCTGAAGGCACTGATTTCTCATTTTGAGGTTTTTAAAAAATTTACAGAAATAGCATAATTGCGGCAAAGGGGGGAAACCACTCTCCGTTCCATACCTCAAACCCATGACTTGACTCAATTTTCAGTGCTTCCCCCTTCCTTCCCTTCCCACACGCATATACCATTTTTACATATTTTTAATTATAGTGGATACGGAGTTGATCCAAAAAAGAATTAGGATGCTACTACCATGTACAAATGTGATTATCCATTTAAAATAAATATTAAACGTTCTTCTGAAATCACAGTAAAGTTTAAAATAAAACCAATTAGGATGCTACTACCATGTACAAATGTGATTATCCATTTAGAATAAATATTAAACGTTCTTCTGAAATCACAGTAAAGTTTAAAATAAAACGAAAACCAATTTGTCTTTGATACCTAAATTAAATTTTATTATTTATAGAAATATAAAAATTGGTTCTTAAACAAATTTCTTGGTGCAAAAATATATCACTTTTCCTCTAAGCCTCACAAAGCTTTTCAGAGAAAAATGTACACACTCATACTTGCAAATTACTCAGAATAACTTTCTCTTCCATTCTGGTAGATTCTGAGACAATCCAGACTCTGGATTCCAACTTGTCAACTAACAGACTTTCTCCCAATCCAATTTCTTTGCACTAAGTCTGTACTCCACATTGAACTGTTGATTTACAGACTGTTCCCAAGGCTTTGGTGAACACAAAGATGATTCTGGGTGTCGGGATGGGGTACAGACAAGCGCAGTATCACCACAAACAGGGAAACGCGAGATGAAGTAGAAAAACATGAGTCAAATCTGGGGACCAAGCGGATCTCTAAATATATAGAAATACAAGACTAAATACAAAATGCAAATGGACACATCTTAACTAAGCATATTAACAAGTAATCGTTGAGGCCCTGTTTGAGGTGTGTTTAACAACATGAAGAGCAATTTCCCTTTGAGCATAGACATTCTAATGGAACATATCCAGTGGATAATATAAATCATGACACCAAGGCACAGAGTCTTTATATTTGGATTTGGAGGTTGGTAGTGAGATTGTTTATTCTACAGAACAGCATATAAGAGTTATAGCAGTGCCAGCCCATTATAGGAAGGTCATATTTATCTCAGTGGGTTGGACGGTCCTGCCTCAGACTAAGTGGTCCAAGGCATACAGGATTCTCCTTTACTTCCCGATGGACTCCCATATGTGGCCATCTCCTTTAACATGCCTTATTCTATCGACAACACAATTCCGTTTGTCTAGTTTCAATGCTTCTTTCTTTCAAGGTGCCACTTGGAAAGTATTACGTTCTCGTTTATAAGGTACAGAGATCCCTGTGGTTCACCGATCCTGGCCACATTCCCAACATCAATTGCTTCTTTTCACTGGAGGGTGAGTCCATGGTTGTCCCAGGGATCATTATATTGCCTCTTCCTTCTCCAACTGCCCTTCCACTGAGCACATAGCACCCTCGAGCACTCCCTTCTGAAGAATTGGGATGTGACTGGAGGGGATGAGGCCAGGTTTAGAGCAGCTGTTGCAAATAATCCAACATGATAAGGAAACTGAGCTGGGCTGTGGGTGCTTTTCTCATTGTGCACGTCAGGCACTGCCTCACCCCACACACCCAGTGGGACCCAGCGAGTGGGACCCAGCGAGCCCCCGTTTCTGACTGACACACAGGCACCGATGGAATGCACAGCTACAGAGGGCACAGACCAGAGGCCCAGGGGCCAAGTCTGGTCCACAGACGTGATGTGTTTGGCCCTAGCAGTGTTTCCAAAAAATTGACTCTGTTGCCAACTTGTAGCCCTTTGGTGCTTTCACATAAGAGTCTCGATTTCTGGCTTCACTTAAAAAATATCTGGAGGTCTGGGGGCACAGGTCTGCATTCCCCATGATAACAATGGGCTATAGCTGAGCTGCAGCTGCCCTGTCTACGGGGCATGTGCTCCCCAGGTCCCCCCACACTCCCACCCCCCATCGGCTCTCCTCATCCACACATCCTGCCTGGCTCTGGGGGCATTTGAGTCTTTGACCCTTCAAAGGAATCCAGTATGAAACATGAAGTGCCACCCTCCTCCCTTTCCTTATTGGTGCCTTCTGCCAAACGCTATTTCCTTCATTTGTATTCTAACGTTGGATTTGTATTCTACAATTGTTTTAAATTCTCATACCGCAACAGCAGTAAAACGAAATTTCTTACCCGTAAACTACCAGCATGTTACAATTTGTGCTTTTCTACAACCTCCACTTTATCTCTTAGTATGAGAAAAAGAAAACCTTCACAAACATCATAAAATGCTACAAGGCGGGGATTACATTTCCTTCACTTTACAGCCTGAGGAAGAAGAGGTCCTTGCCTTGTTGTCATTGGCGTTGTGCAGTTACACGGTGCCACTTCACTATTGTGACTGGGGGGAGGGCGGAAGCTGTGCCAATGACAAGCCCAGAAAAAGACCGAGACCATCCTCCACGTGGCCGGCCCGAAAGCTTGGATGTAAGAAGGCCAACCCTGCTCAAGGCCGGTAAGAGTGGGTTGACACCTCAGTGTCCCCAGAAAGGGCAGTCCAGCTTAAAAGCCTTTACATGAGACTTTTACTGCTACACATCATAGTTGCCCTGGACCCCTCTGGGACCTCAGAGCGCAGTCATTTATAAATTTGTACTGCAGCCTCGTCCCACCGGCCCTGTGCCTGCAAGCTGCAGTCACTGGTCCCAGGTTCTCCGAGGACTTTCTCCCGTATTGCCACACCTCTCCCCTCAGCACACCTCTTACAGAGCTGTCCACCTCAGGTACTGCTGACTGGTTGAAATCATTCCATTTCAAGCTCAGTTGGGCTTTTAATTTCTCTTCATTGACATTGGCAAGTTTTAATGTGTTATGCACTGGAGTAGGTATGTCATGCGTTTAAGCTGTTTTTAAGTGCGGGGAGAGGTGACGGTAGAGATTGGGCAGGAGGTGGGAAAGCAGAGAAAGGGAAAGGAAACATTTTCCAATGGCTTAGCTCTACTACGTTGGGTCGGAAAACTTATAGGGAGGGAAAGAATACAAAAATTAGAATGTGAGGACACAGGCCTAGGTGGCTAGGACCCAAATGCCATGTAGAAGCTATTGGTGACACATCACACCCCTTCTCTTGATGTGCCCAAGGCACTGGGAGAAACTTTACCCAAACTCCAAATTGAGGTCAGCTAGAGCAGGAAAAGACCAAAGAAGTAACGAGCGTCAACTGTGCATAATGCCTGTAGGATTTTTCCTACTCTCACAGAGTTTTGATAAATTGCCAAGAACAGAAGTCCCTCTAGTGCCTATTAAAATGTACAGTAGAGGCCCTGGCCCTAATAGGTCTATCAACACCATGTCACTGTCTCATGGGTGACCTCAGTGATGGCCCAACTGCTTCCTTCAAGAGAAGATTCAATTTAGGGAAAAGCTCCAAGTAACTAGGAGTCCAACTGAATAATAAAAAGTAGGCATCAATTTAAAAAATAGCCTCCCCCCTCTAGTGTTAGGATTTTCAGGCGACATTTAAAATTTTTTTTTATAGTGACTTGAAAACTGACTCTGAAAATAATTCCAAATGAAGACTTACAAAAATCTGTTGGGTAATGGCTCAGAGTGGCCGACAGAATTTCTTTGAGAAACTGCCCTCGTTTAATGTACACAGTCTGGTGTGCTTGGCTCATAAAAGGCTCACTGATTTGTAACTACAGTCACATATCACATAAATTGCTCTACTGAAATTCTTCTTAAAATGAATTGCCTCACTCCAATTTATAAAGAGTCAGCATGGACTCATTCTGAAGGCTCATGTTACACAGATTTCTCCTCTTCTGCCAAAGTCACTATTGCTACATTTACCAGTGTACTAGGAGGCCTGGTAATTAAAAGTAAGTTGGGCTTGTCAAAATAAATGAGCAGGGTACATTCGGTGATGAGGTAACCTCGGTTGATTTGCATTACAACTTCTTTCTTTACTCTTTAATTCACCAATACTTGGGAAAACACAGCAGCTGCCTACACCCTCACACACACACACTTGGCCAGATTTGTAATGGGATACATTTTCAGTTTGGAAGCCTACACATAGATACTGAACTTCCTTTCATATAACAAGAGTTCAAAAAAAAAAAAATCATAAACTACGTACTGGAAGGCTTGGGTGGAAAAAAGTGGAATATATGAAATGTTGTCCCCAGTTGGCTCGGTAGCTTGGCTGGCAAGAAAGCAACTCATTCCAAATGTTGGACTCAGTTTCTTTCACTCTTTGATTCAACAGTGGCCAGAAGCATGGCAGTCACTAAATGCCTAGTCTTGAAGCAGAAAAATGATAGAGGCAAGAAATTTCTACTGGAAAGAGGTAACTGAAGGAGAGCCAACAAGTACATATGAGGAGAAAAGGGAAAAGCACAAGCTGTGTAGATTTCATCCCCTTCTTCATTTATGGAATATTCCTGCATGTACATGCTGGGTAAGACCAACACTACTCTCCACGCCAGTGTGCGGCATTCAGTACAAGGGGGAAATAGACAAGAAAACAAGCCGTTACAATATACTGTGGTCCTACCTAGAGGGGTGAGATCGGGAGGGTGGGAGGGAGATGCAAGAGGGAGTGGATATGGGGATACATGTATACGGATAGCTGACTCACTTTGCTATACAGCAGCAAGTAACACAACAGTGTAAAGCAATTATATACCAATAAAGATGTTTTAAAAAATGCCTCCGTGAAGAGAAAAATGAAATCAATATTTAAATAATAAAAGATACAATGTATGTTTTCTAGGAATTCAAAAAAAAATGTATACTGTGGTCCCTGCTGAGACAAATAAATAAATACACAGGAACCTGAGTCACTTAACCTAGACCTTGGAGAGGAGGGAACTGTGACCCGTACAGGTGAGGTCTAAGCTGAAAGCTGAAGGGTGAGGATTCAAATGGTGAGGGAGTCAAAGGGGCAGGACGAAGTGTTCTAGGTAGAGTTACAGCACGGGCAAAGGCCTGGAGGGGAGAATTCTGAAGCAGGATTTCCAGAAGAATGGGTAACATTGATTTAACACCTGTTGCTGTTTTTGCTTCAAAAAAGGGGTCTTAAAGGGTGATGGCCAGGGTGGATGGGTAAGGACAGCAGTCAGGAAGGTATTTCCAAAGCCAGGGTGTAAACAGAGCACGTGTTGGAATACCAGCTTTTCTGGCATGTTTGGAGAAAGTACAAGCGAGTATTTGCTATCAAACAGGAGACTTCAATGTACAGTAATATATTGAGCTTGCTCCAGCTTGGGGGCAAGGGGAGCTGCATTTCCTGTTTGAATGCTCACAAACATTTGTGAAGCAAAACTTCTTAGCAGGGGCTAGGTCTGGGCGCCTTTACGTATACTCTCTCCTGTGCGTCTCACGAAGACTGGGAGACAAATACCTTTACAATCTCCTCTGTGGAGGTAAGGAAACCAAGGCTCAGTGAGGTTCTGTGATCGCCTCACACACGGGGCTTCTGGTGATACGTCTGTCTTGCTCCCTTATTTCAGCTTGCCAAAACCGCAGGGGTAAGGTAACACTTCGCCCGTATCAAACATTTAATTTTTTTCAAATCACCTTAAATATTTTTTTTTACCTTTCTTAAGTACAACTCTGTGAGAGGGAGGGAGAGGGTGTCTATCACAGTTTGCAATCATATCTTTCCTATTTTGAAGACATCAAAACTCAGGAATGTGTCGGCCAAGGTTATGTACTCCTAAATAGGGGTAAAGCCAGCTCAGACAAACCACTTCCCGATAGCAAGTCCAGAGCTCTTCTGATTTACCCCCTAGACTGTTCTGAAACATGGCCGTGGCTCCGAACCATCTAGGCCAGAATTCCATAGGCATCCTCAGTCCTGAATTGTACTGTTTTGGGTGTTCACAGACCATAACTCCAAATTGCTCTTTCCTCTCTCCAGCAGAGTCTAAAGAGAATGGTATAGGCATGAGGATCATTAAAGAAAAGTGTATAGACCTTTGTGAACCTAACATACCTTATCCACAGGTGTCCCTGAACTGGCCAGTAAAGCATTGTATTCCACAGTCAATTGATTTAATACCTCAACTTCATCTTCAAAGAAAATTTGATTATGACCATCTTTCCTTATGTCTTATTGAAAAGGCAAGTAAAATACCACTGTACTAGGGAGCCTCATTCTAGAGGATTGTTCTGACAAAACCCTATAAAGGTTGGTCTTTTTGTAGTTTTTCAAAAAATTGAAGTATATTTGGTTTAAAATATGGTCTTTTTCGTTGTGAGCCCTAGCTTGTAGTTTAAAATTCTTGCAAATGATTTGGGTTATTTCATTATTTCTAAAATCTGTCACTGAGAATGAACTAACTTATACCAGAACTTTAGAGACTGAAAGGACCTTAGTTTTTAAGCTCTGAGGCAGAGGTACTTTTAAATTTGTATTTGTGTGTGTGTGTGTGTGTGTGAGTGATTTAAATTGAGTTTAATATTTAAAATTCTTTTTGGAAGAGGAAGCGAAGAATCCATGCTCACAGTACCTGAACAAAAGAAGATAAAAGAATGTAGAATGGAAGAAAAATATAAACACAGGTAAATACAAGGAAATATGTATTGTGTTCAGTTCTGGATGCCTCGACTTAAGAAGGCCACAGGCAAACCAGAATATGCCGAGACAGAGCAAGGAAGTCAAGACAGCCAGTGGCTGGCAAACTCTGCCTCATGTGACATAGCTAAGGAACTATCTAACTTGTAGAAAAGCACTCCTCTCTCTCTAAGAATCTAAAAAGCCATCAGTTAAAAGGAGGATTTGCCTTCAAGGTAGGAAACTTTTTGGAGGACGTTTCAGGGATGCCAGTCTCAGCAAATACTTCTTAATAATGGCATAAATGGAATGGGCTCCTTGGTAAGATCACAGCCACCCCAGCAAGAAACTATTCCTTTAGAGGTTTGGAGAGATATTCTGAGGGAGAAAGATGAGAATCCTGCATTGGAAAGGAGGAACAGATGACCTTCTAAGTCAGAGATTCTGTGCGGTCCTGATCCAGGACCTCAGGACCATCCTGACCAACTCTGACCCCTCTCCAAGGTGCTACCATGACAACCTTTGTAGAACTTCCTTTATCCTATTTCAGCTGCCATCCTGATCCCACCAGGAA